>NW_020230658.1:0-32284 GCF_003227715.2 Harpegnathos saltator | reverse complement strand
ATCTAAATGTTCATAATTTCCGCTTCTACTGGGAATGAGAGTCGAGATTATGGTGCTGAGAATACGGTTGATACAGGACTATATTAGAACAGCGCGTTCCTGTATCTTGAGCCGTTTAGGAGATACCGAAGGTTACATTTTTAAATTTTAAGTTATTTTAATTGAAATTTGAATTTAAATGTTCATATCTCCGCTTCTACTGGGAATTGAGAGTCGAGATTTATGGTGAGAATAGGGTTGATACAGGACTATATTGAGGCAAAAGCGCGTTCCTGTATCTTGAGCCGTTTAGGAGATACCGAAGGTTACATTTTTAAATTTTAAGTTAATTTTAATTGAAATTTGAATTTAAATGTTCATATCTCCGCTTCTACTGGGAATTGAGAGTCGAGATTTATGGTGAGAATAGGGTTGATACAGGACTATATTGAGGCAAAAGCGCGTTCCTGTATCTTGAGCCGTTTAGGAGATACCGAAGGTTACATTTTTAAATTTTAAGTTAATTTTAATTGAAATTTGAATTTAAATGTTCATATCTCCGCTTCTACTGGGAATTGAGAGTCGAGATTTATGGTGAGAATAGGGTTGATACAGGACTATATTGAGGCAAAAGCGCGTTCCTGTATCTTGAGCCGTTTAGGAGATACCGAAGGTTACATTTTTAAATTTTAAGTTAATTTTAATTGAAATTTGAATTTAAATGTTCATATCTCCGCTTCTACTGGGAATTGAGAGTCGAGATTTATGGTGAGAATAGGGTTGATACAGGACTATATTGAGGCAAAAGCGCGTTCCTGTATCTTGAGCCGTTTAGGAGATACCGAAGGTTACATTTTTAAATTTTAAGTTAATTTTAATTGAAATTTGAATTTAAATGTTCATATCTCCGCTTCTACTGGGAATTGAGAGTCGAGATTTATGGTGAGAATAGGGTTGATACAGGACTATATTGAGGCAAAAGCGCGTTCCTGTATCTTGAGCCGTTTAGGAGATACCGAAGGTTACATTTTTAAATTTTAAGTTAATTTTAATTGAAATTTGAATTTAAATGTTCATATCTCCGCTTCTACTGGGAATTGAGAGTCGAGATTTATGGTGAGAATAGGGTTGATACAGGACTATATTGAGGCAAAAGCGCGTTCCTGTATCTTGAGCCGTTTAGGAGATACCGAAGGTTACATTTTTAAATTTTAAGTTAATTTTAATTGAAATTTGAATTTAAATGTTCATATCTCCGCTTCTACTGGGAATTGAGAGTCGAGATTTATGGTGAGAATAGGGTTGATACAGGACTATATTGAGGCAAAAGCGCGTTCCTGTATCTTGAGCCGTTTAGGAGATACCGAAGGTTACATTTTTAAATTTTAAGTTAATTTTAATTGAAATTTGAATTTAAATGTTCATATCTCCGCTTCTACTGGGAATTGAGAGTCGAGATTTATGGTGAGAATAGGGTTGATACAGGACTATATTGAGGCAAAAGCGCGTTCCTGTATCTTGAGCCGTTTAGGAGATACCGAAGGTTACATTTTTAAATTTTAAGTTAATTTTAATTGAAATTTGAATTTAAATGTTCATATCTCCGCTTCTACTGGGAATTGAGAGTCGAGATTTATGGTGAGAATAGGGTTGATACAGGACTATATTGAGGCAAAAGCGCGTTCCTGTATCTTGAGCCGTTTAGGAGATACCGAAGGTTACATTTTTAAATTTTAAGTTAATTTTAATTGAAATTTGAATTTAAATGTTCATATCTCCGCTTCTACTGGGAATTGAGAGTCGAGATTTATGGTGAGAATAGGGTTGATACAGGACTATATTGAGGCAAAAGCGCGTTCCTGTATCTTGAGCCGTTTAGGAGATACCGAAGGTTACATTTTTAAATTTTAAGTTAATTTTAATTGAAATTTGAATTTAAATGTTCATATCTCCGCTTCTACTGGGAATTGAGAGTCGAGATTTATGGTGAGAATAGGGTTGATACAGGACTATATTGAGGCAAAAGCGCGTTCCTGTATCTTGAGCCGTTTAGGAGATACCGAAGGTTACATTTTTAAATTTTAAGTTAATTTTAATTGAAATTTGAATTTAAATGTTCATATCTCCGCTTCTACTGGGAATTGAGAGTCGAAATTTATGGTGAGAATAGGGTTGATACAGGACTATATTGAGGCAAAAGCGCGTTCCTGTATCTTGAGCCGTTTAGGAGATACCGAAGGTTACATTTTTAAATTTTAAGTTAATTTTAATTGAAATTTGAATTTAAATGTTCATATCTCCGCTTCTACTGGGAATTGAGAGTCGAGATTTATGGTGAGAATAGGGTTGATACAGGACTATATTGAGGCAAAAGCGCGTTCCTGTATCTTGAGCCGTTTAGGAGATACCGAAGGTTACATTTTTAAATTTTAAGTTAATTTTAATTGAAATTTGAATTTAAATGTTCATATCTCCGCTTCTACTGGGAATTGAGAGTCGAGATTTATGGTGAGAATAGGGTTGATACAGGACTATATTGAGGCAAAAGCGCGTTCCTGTATCTTGAGCCGTTTAGGAGATACCGAAGGTTACATTTTTAAATTTTAAGTTAATTTTAATTGAAATTTGAATTTAAATGTTCATATCTCCGCTTCTACTGGGAATTGAGAGTCGAGATTTATGGTGAGAATAGGGTTGATACAGGACTATATTGAGGCAAAAGCGCGTTCCTGTATCTTGAGCCGTTTAGGAGATACCGAAGGTTACATTTTTAAATTTTAAGTTAATTTTAATTGAAATTTGAATTTAAATGTTCATATCTCCGCTTCTACTGGGAATTGAGAGTCGAGATTTATGGTGAGAATAGGGTTGATACAGGACTATATTGAGGCAAAAGCGCGTTCCTGTATCTTGAGCCGTTTAGGAGATACCGAAGGTTACATTTTTAAATTTTAAGTTAATTTTAATTGAAATTTGAATTTAAATGTTCATATCTCCGCTTCTACTGGGAATTGAGAGTCGAATTTATGGTGAGAATAGGGTTGATACAGGACTATATTGAGGCAAAAGCGCGTTCCTGTATCTTGAGCCGTTTAGGAGATACCGAAGGTTACATTTTTAAATTTTAAGTTAATTTTAATTGAAATTTGAATTTAAATGTTCATATCTCCGCTTCTACTGGGAATTGAGAGTCGAATTTATGGTGAGAATAGGGTTGATACAGGACTATATTGAGGCAAAAGCGCGTTCCTGTATCTTGAGCCGTTTAGGAGATACCGAAGGTTACATTTTTAAATTTTAAGTTAATTTTAATTGAAATTTGAATTTAAATGTTCATATCTCCGCTTCTACTGGGAATTGAGAGTCGAGATTTATGGTGAGAATAGGGTTGATACAGGACTATATTGAGGCAAAAGCGCGTTCCTGTATCTTGAGCCGTTTAGGAGATACCGAAGGTTACATTTTTAAATTTTAAGTTAATTTTAATTGAAATTTGAATTTAAATGTTCATATCTCCGCTTCTACTGGGAATTGAGAGTCGAATTTATGGTGAGAATAGGGTTGATACAGGACTATATTGAGGCAAAAGCGCGTTCCTGTATCTTGAGCCGTTTAGGAGATACCGAAGGTTACATTTTTAAATTTTAAGTTAATTTTAATTGAAATTTGAATTTAAATGTTCATATCTCCGCTTCTACTGGGAATTGAGAGTCGAAATTTATGGTGAGAATAGGGTTGATACAGGACTATATTGAGGCAAAAGCGCGTTCCTGTATCTTGAGCCGTTTAGGAGATACCGAAGGTTACATTTTTAAATTTTAAGTTAATTTTAATTGAAATTTGAATTTAAATGTTCATATCTCCGCTTCTACTGGGAATTGAGAGTCGAGATTTATGGTGAGAATAGGGTTGATACAGGACTATATTGAGGCAAAAGCGCGTTCCTGTATCTTGAGCCGTTTAGGAGATACCGAAGGTTACATTTTTAAATTTTAAGTTAATTTTAATTGAAATTTGAATTTAAATGTTCATATCTCCGCTTCTACTGGGAATTGAGAGTCGAGATTTATGGTGAGAATAGGGTTGATACAGGACTATATTGAGGCAAAAGCGCGTTCCTGTATCTTGAGCCGTTTAGGAGATACCGAAGGTTACATTTTTAAATTTTAAGTTAATTTTAATTGAAATTTGAATTTAAATGTTCATATCTCCGCTTCTACTGGGAATTGAGAGTCGAGATTTATGGTGAGAATAGGGTTGATACAGGACTATATTGAGGCAAAAGCGCGTTCCTGTATCTTGAGCCGTTTAGGAGATACCGAAGGTTACATTTTTAAATTTTAAGTTAATTTTAATTGAAATTTGAATTTAAATGTTCATATCTCCGCTTCTACTGGGAATTGAGAGTCGAATTTATGGTGAGAATAGGGTTGATACAGGACTATATTGAGGCAAAAGCGCGTTCCTGTATCTTGAGCCGTTTAGGAGATACCGAAGGTTACATTTTTAAATTTTAAGTTAATTTTAATTGAAATTTGAATTTAAATGTTCATATCTCCGCTTCTACTGGGAATTGAGAGTCGAATTTATGGTGAGAATAGGGTTGATACAGGACTATATTGAGGCAAAAGCGCGTTCCTGTATCTTGAGCCGTTTAGGAGATACCGAAGGTTACATTTTTAAATTTTAAGTTAATTTTAATTGAAATTTGAATTTAAATGTTCATATCTCCGCTTCTACTGGGAATTGAGAGTCGAGATTTATGGTGAGAATAGGGTTGATACAGGACTATATTGAGGCAAAAGCGCGTTCCTGTATCTTGAGCCGTTTAGGAGATACCGAAGGTTACATTTTTAAATTTTAAGTTAATTTTAATTGAAATTTGAATTTAAATGTTCATATCTCCGCTTCTACTGGGAATTGAGAGTCGAATTTATGGTGAGAATAGGGTTGATACAGGACTATATTGAGGCAAAAGCGCGTTCCTGTATCTTGAGCCGTTTAGGAGATACCGAAGGTTACATTTTTAAATTTTAAGTTAATTTTAATTGAAATTTGAATTTAAATGTTCATATCTCCGCTTCTACTGGGAATTGAGAGTCGAGATTTATGGTGAGAATAGGGTTGATACAGGACTATATTGAGGCAAAAGCGCGTTCCTGTATCTTGAGCCGTTTAGGAGATACCGAAGGTTACATTTTTAAATTTTAAGTTAATTTTAATTGAAATTTGAATTTAAATGTTCATATCTCCGCTTCTACTGGGAATTGAGAGTCGAATTTATGGTGAGAATAGGGTTGATACAGGACTATATTGAGGCAAAAGCGCGTTCCTGTATCTTGAGCCGTTTAGGAGATACCGAAGGTTACATTTTTAAATTTTAAGTTAATTTTAATTGAAATTTGAATTTAAATGTTCATATCTCCGCTTCTACTGGGAATTGAGAGTCGAATTTATGGTGAGAATAGGGTTGATACAGGACTATATTGAGGCAAAAGCGCGTTCCTGTATCTTGAGCCGTTTAGGAGATACCGAAGGTTACATTTTTAAATTTTAAGTTAATTTTAATTGAAATTTGAATTTAAATGTTCATATCTCCGCTTCTACTGGGAATTGAGAGTCGAAATTTATGGTGAGAATAGGGTTGATACAGGACTATATTGAGGCAAAAGCGCGTTCCTGTATCTTGAGCCGTTTAGGAGATACCGAAGGTTACATTTTTAAATTTTAAGTTAATTTTAATTGAAATTTGAATTTAAATGTTCATATCTCCGCTTCTACTGGGAATTGAGAGTCGAGATTTATGGTGAGAATAGGGTTGATACAGGACTATATTGAGGCAAAAGCGCGTTCCTGTATCTTGAGCCGTTTAGGAGATACCGAAGGTTACATTTTTAAATTTTAAGTTAATTTTAATTGAAATTTGAATTTAAATGTTCATATCTCCGCTTCTACTGGGAATTGAGAGTCGAATTTATGGTGAGAATAGGGTTGATACAGGACTATATTGAGGCAAAAGCGCGTTCCTGTATCTTGAGCCGTTTAGGAGATACCGAAGGTTACATTTTTAAATTTTAAGTTAATTTTAATTGAAATTTGAATTTAAATGTTCATATCTCCGCTTCTACTGGGAATTGAGAGTCGAGATTTATGGTGAGAATAGGGTTGATACAGGACTATATTGAGGCAAAAGCGCGTTCCTGTATCTTGAGCCGTTTAGGAGATACCGAAGGTTACATTTTTAAATTTTAAGTTAATTTTAATTGAAATTTGAATTTAAATGTTCATATCTCCGCTTCTACTGGGAATTGAGAGTCGAGATTTATGGTGAGAATAGGGTTGATACAGGACTATATTGAGGCAAAAGCGCGTTCCTGTATCTTGAGCCGTTTAGGAGATACCGAAGGTTACATTTTTAAATTTTAAGTTAATTTTAATTGAAATTTGAATTTAAATGTTCATATCTCCGCTTCTACTGGGAATTGAGAGTCGAGATTTATGGTGAGAATAGGGTTGATACAGGACTATATTGAGGCAAAAGCGCGTTCCTGTATCTTGAGCCGTTTAGGAGATACCGAAGGTTACATTTTTAAATTTTAAGTTAATTTTAATTGAAATTTGAATTTAAATGTTCATATCTCCGCTTCTACTGGGAATTGAGAGTCGAATTTATGGTGAGAATAGGGTTGATACAGGACTATATTGAGGCAAAAGCGCGTTCCTGTATCTTGAGCCGTTTAGGAGATACCGAAGGTTACATTTTTAAATTTTAAGTTAATTTTAATTGAAATTTGAATTTAAATGTTCATATCTCCGCTTCTACTGGGAATTGAGAGTCGAAATTTATGGTGAGAATAGGGTTGATACAGGACTATATTGAGGCAAAAGCGCGTTCCTGTATCTTGAGCCGTTTAGGAGATACCGAAGGTTACATTTTTAAATTTTAAGTTAATTTTAATTGAAATTTGAATTTAAATGTTCATATCTCCGCTTCTACTGGGAATTGAGAGTCGAGATTTATGGTGAGAATAGGGTTGATACAGGACTATATTGAGGCAAAAGCGCGTTCCTGTATCTTGAGCCGTTTAGGAGATACCGAAGGTTACATTTTTAAATTTTAAGTTAATTTTAATTGAAATTTGAATTTAAATGTTCATATCTCCGCTTCTACTGGGAATTGAGAGTCGAATTTATGGTGAGAATAGGGTTGATACAGGACTATATTGAGGCAAAAGCGCGTTCCTGTATCTTGAGCCGTTTAGGAGATACCGAAGGTTACATTTTTAAATTTTAAGTTAATTTTAATTGAAATTTGAATTTAAATGTTCATATCTCCGCTTCTACTGGGAATTGAGAGTCGAGATTTATGGTGAGAATAGGGTTGATACAGGACTATATTGAGGCAAAAGCGCGTTCCTGTATCTTGAGCCGTTTAGGAGATACCGAAGGTTACATTTTTAAATTTTAAGTTAATTTTAATTGAAATTTGAATTTAAATGTTCATATCTCCGCTTCTACTGGGAATTGAGAGTCGAATTTATGGTGAGAATAGGGTTGATACAGGACTATATTGAGGCAAAAGCGCGTTCCTGTATCTTGAGCCGTTTAGGAGATACCGAAGGTTACATTTTTAAATTTTAAGTTAATTTTAATTGAAATTTGAATTTAAATGTTCATATCTCCGCTTCTACTGGGAATTGAGAGTCGAATTTATGGTGAGAATAGGGTTGATACAGGACTATATTGAGGCAAAAGCGCGTTCCTGTATCTTGAGCCGTTTAGGAGATACCGAAGGTTACATTTTTAAATTTTAAGTTAATTTTAATTGAAATTTGAATTTAAATGTTCATATCTCCGCTTCTACTGGGAATTGAGAGTCGAGATTTATGGTGAGAATAGGGTTGATACAGGACTATATTGAGGCAAAAGCGCGTTCCTGTATCTTGAGCCGTTTAGGAGATACCGAAGGTTACATTTTTAAATTTTAAGTTAATTTTAATTGAAATTTGAATTTAAATGTTCATATCTCCGCTTCTACTGGGAATTGAGAGTCGAGATTTATGGTGAGAATAGGGTTGATACAGGACTATATTGAGGCAAAAGCGCGTTCCTGTATCTTGAGCCGTTTAGGAGATACCGAAGGTTACATTTTTAAATTTTAAGTTAATTTTAATTGAAATTTGAATTTAAATGTTCATATCTCCGCTTCTACTGGGAATTGAGAGTCGAGATTTATGGTGAGAATAGGGTTGATACAGGACTATATTGAGGCAAAAGCGCGTTCCTGTATCTTGAGCCGTTTAGGAGATACCGAAGGTTACATTTTTAAATTTTAAGTTAATTTTAATTGAAATTTGAATTTAAATGTTCATATCTCCGCTTCTACTGGGAATTGAGAGTCGAGATTTATGGTGAGAATAGGGTTGATACAGGACTATATTGAGGCAAAAGCGCGTTCCTGTATCTTGAGCCGTTTAGGAGATACCGAAGGTTACATTTTTAAATTTTAAGTTAATTTTAATTGAAATTTGAATTTAAATGTTCATATCTCCGCTTCTACTGGGAATTGAGAGTCGAGATTTATGGTGAGAATAGGGTTGATACAGGACTATATTGAGGCAAAAGCGCGTTCCTGTATCTTGAGCCGTTTAGGAGATACCGAAGGTTACATTTTTAAATTTTAAGTTAATTTTAATTGAAATTTGAATTTAAATGTTCATATCTCCGCTTCTACTGGGAATTGAGAGTCGAGATTTATGGTGAGAATAGGGTTGATACAGGACTATATTGAGGCAAAAGCGCGTTCCTGTATCTTGAGCCGTTTAGGAGATACCGAAGGTTACATTTTTAAATTTTAAGTTAATTTTAATTGAAATTTGAATTTAAATGTTCATATCTCCGCTTCTACTGGGAATTGAGAGTCGAGATTTATGGTGAGAATAGGGTTGATACAGGACTATATTGAGGCAAAAGCGCGTTCCTGTATCTTGAGCCGTTTAGGAGATACCGAAGGTTACATTTTTAAATTTTAAGTTAATTTTAATTGAAATTTGAATTTAAATGTTCATATCTCCGCTTCTACTGGGAATTGAGAGTCGAATTTATGGTGAGAATAGGGTTGATACAGGACTATATTGAGGCAAAAGCGCGTTCCTGTATCTTGAGCCGTTTAGGAGATACCGAAGGTTACATTTTTAAATTTTAAGTTAATTTTAATTGAAATTTGAATTTAAATGTTCATATCTCCGCTTCTACTGGGAATTGAGAGTCGAATTTATGGTGAGAATAGGGTTGATACAGGACTATATTGAGGCAAAAGCGCGTTCCTGTATCTTGAGCCGTTTAGGAGATACCGAAGGTTACATTTTTAAATTTTAAGTTAATTTTAATTGAAATTTGAATTTAAATGTTCATATCTCCGCTTCTACTGGGAATTGAGAGTCGAGATTTATGGTGAGAATAGGGTTGATACAGGACTATATTGAGGCAAAAGCGCGTTCCTGTATCTTGAGCCGTTTAGGAGATACCGAAGGTTACATTTTTAAATTTTAAGTTAATTTTAATTGAAATTTGAATTTAAATGTTCATATCTCCGCTTCTACTGGGAATTGAGAGTCGAATTTATGGTGAGAATAGGGTTGATACAGGACTATATTGAGGCAAAAGCGCGTTCCTGTATCTTGAGCCGTTTAGGAGATACCGAAGGTTACATTTTTAAATTTTAAGTTAATTTTAATTGAAATTTGAATTTAAATGTTCATATCTCCGCTTCTACTGGGAATTGAGAGTCGAGATTTATGGTGAGAATAGGGTTGATACAGGACTATATTGAGGCAAAAGCGCGTTCCTGTATCTTGAGCCGTTTAGGAGATACCGAAGGTTACATTTTTAAATTTTAAGTTAATTTTAATTGAAATTTGAATTTAAATGTTCATATCTCCGCTTCTACTGGGAATTGAGAGTCGAATTTATGGTGAGAATAGGGTTGATACAGGACTATATTGAGGCAAAAGCGCGTTCCTGTATCTTGAGCCGTTTAGGAGATACCGAAGGTTACATTTTTAAATTTTAAGTTAATTTTAATTGAAATTTGAATTTAAATGTTCATATCTCCGCTTCTACTGGGAATTGAGAGTCGAATTTATGGTGAGAATAGGGTTGATACAGGACTATATTGAGGCAAAAGCGCGTTCCTGTATCTTGAGCCGTTTAGGAGATACCGAAGGTTACATTTTTAAATTTTAAGTTAATTTTAATTGAAATTTGAATTTAAATGTTCATATCTCCGCTTCTACTGGGAATTGAGAGTCGAGATTTATGGTGAGAATAGGGTTGATACAGGACTATATTGAGGCAAAAGCGCGTTCCTGTATCTTGAGCCGTTTAGGAGATACCGAAGGTTACATTTTTAAATTTTAAGTTAATTTTAATTGAAATTTGAATTTAAATGTTCATATCTCCGCTTCTACTGGGAATTGAGAGTCGAATTTATGGTGAGAATAGGGTTGATACAGGACTATATTGAGGCAAAAGCGCGTTCCTGTATCTTGAGCCGTTTAGGAGATACCGAAGGTTACATTTTTAAATTTTAAGTTAATTTTAATTGAAATTTGAATTTAAATGTTCATATCTCCGCTTCTACTGGGAATTGAGAGTCGAATTTATGGTGAGAATAGGGTTGATACAGGACTATATTGAGGCAAAAGCGCGTTCCTGTATCTTGAGCCGTTTAGGAGATACCGAAGGTTACATTTTTAAATTTTAAGTTAATTTTAATTGAAATTTGAATTTAAATGTTCATATCTCCGCTTCTACTGGGAATTGAGAGTCGAATTTATGGTGAGAATAGGGTTGATACAGGACTATATTGAGGCAAAAGCGCGTTCCTGTATCTTGAGCCGTTTAGGAGATACCGAAGGTTACATTTTTAAATTTTAAGTTAATTTTAATTGAAATTTGAATTTAAATGTTCATATCTCCGCTTCTACTGGGAATTGAGAGTCGAGATTTATGGTGAGAATAGGGTTGATACAGGACTATATTGAGGCAAAAGCGCGTTCCTGTATCTTGAGCCGTTTAGGAGATACCGAAGGTTACATTTTTAAATTTTAAGTTAATTTTAATTGAAATTTGAATTTAAATGTTCATATCTCCGCTTCTACTGGGAATTGAGAGTCGAATTTATGGTGAGAATAGGGTTGATACAGGACTATATTGAGGCAAAAGCGCGTTCCTGTATCTTGAGCCGTTTAGGAGATACCGAAGGTTACATTTTTAAATTTTAAGTTAATTTTAATTGAAATTTGAATTTAAATGTTCATATCTCCGCTTCTACTGGGAATTGAGAGTCGAGATTTATGGTGAGAATAGGGTTGATACAGGACTATATTGAGGCAAAAGCGCGTTCCTGTATCTTGAGCCGTTTAGGAGATACCGAAGGTTACATTTTTAAATTTTAAGTTAATTTTAATTGAAATTTGAATTTAAATGTTCATATCTCCGCTTCTACTGGGAATTGAGAGTCGAAATTTATGGTGAGAATAGGGTTGATACAGGACTATATTGAGGCAAAAGCGCGTTCCTGTATCTTGAGCCGTTTAGGAGATACCGAAGGTTACATTTTTAAATTTTAAGTTAATTTTAATTGAAATTTGAATTTAAATGTTCATATCTCCGCTTCTACTGGGAATTGAGAGTCGAATTTATGGTGAGAATAGGGTTGATACAGGACTATATTGAGGCAAAAGCGCGTTCCTGTATCTTGAGCCGTTTAGGAGATACCGAAGGTTACATTTTTAAATTTTAAGTTAATTTTAATTGAAATTTGAATTTAAATGTTCATATCTCCGCTTCTACTGGGAATTGAGAGTCGAAATTTATGGTGAGAATAGGGTTGATACAGGACTATATTGAGGCAAAAGCGCGTTCCTGTATCTTGAGCCGTTTAGGAGATACCGAAGGTTACATTTTTAAATTTTAAGTTAATTTTAATTGAAATTTGAATTTAAATGTTCATATCTCCGCTTCTACTGGGAATTGAGAGTCGAATTTATGGTGAGAATAGGGTTGATACAGGACTATATTGAGGCAAAAGCGCGTTCCTGTATCTTGAGCCGTTTAGGAGATACCGAAGGTTACATTTTTAAATTTTAAGTTAATTTTAATTGAAATTTGAATTTAAATGTTCATATCTCCGCTTCTACTGGGAATTGAGAGTCGAATTTATGGTGAGAATAGGGTTGATACAGGACTATATTGAGGCAAAAGCGCGTTCCTGTATCTTGAGCCGTTTAGGAGATACCGAAGGTTACATTTTTAAATTTTAAGTTAATTTTAATTGAAATTTGAATTTAAATGTTCATATCTCCGCTTCTACTGGGAATTGAGAGTCGAATTTATGGTGAGAATAGGTTGATACAGGACTATATTGAGGCAAAAGCGCGTTCCTGTATCTTGAGCCGTTTAGGAGATACCGAAGGTTACATTTTTAAATTTTAAGTTAATTTTAATTGAAATTTGAATTTAAATGTTCATATCTCCGCTTCTACTGGGAATTGAGAGTCGAATTTATGGTGAGAATAGGGTTGATACAGGACTATATTGAGGCAAAAGCGCGTTCCTGTATCTTGAGCCGTTTAGGAGATACCGAAGGTTACATTTTTAAATTTTAAGTTAATTTTAATTGAAATTTGAATTTAAATGTTCATATCTCCGCTTCTACTGGGAATTGAGAGTCGAAATTTATGGTGAGAATAGGGTTGATACAGGACTATATTGAGGCAAAAGCGCGTTCCTGTATCTTGAGCCGTTTAGGAGATACCGAAGGTTACATTTTTAAATTTTAAGTTAATTTTAATTGAAATTTGAATTTAAATGTTCATATCTCCGCTTCTACTGGGAATTGAGAGTCGAATTTATGGTGAGAATAGGGTTGATACAGGACTATATTGAGGCAAAAGCGCGTTCCTGTATCTTGAGCCGTTTAGGAGATACCGAAGGTTACATTTTTAAATTTTAAGTTAATTTTAATTGAAATTTGAATTTAAATGTTCATATCTCCGCTTCTACTGGGAATTGAGAGTCGAATTTATGGTGAGAATAGGGTTGATACAGGACTATATTGAGGCAAAAGCGCGTTCCTGTATCTTGAGCCGTTTAGGAGATACCGAAGGTTACATTTTTAAATTTTAAGTTAATTTTAATTGAAATTTGAATTTAAATGTTCATATCTCCGCTTCTACTGGGAATTGAGAGTCGAATTTATGGTGAGAATAGGGTTGATACAGGACTATATTGAGGCAAAAGCGCGTTCCTGTATCTTGAGCCGTTTAGGAGATACCGAAGGTTACATTTTTAAATTTTAAGTTAATTTTAATTGAAATTTGAATTTAAATGTTCATATCTCCGCTTCTACTGGGAATTGAGAGTCGAAATTTATGGTGAGAATAGGGTTGATACAGGACTATATTGAGGCAAAAGCGCGTTCCTGTATCTTGAGCCGTTTAGGAGATACCGAAGGTTACATTTTTAAATTTTAAGTTAATTTTAATTGAAATTTGAATTTAAATGTTCATATCTCCGCTTCTACTGGGAATTGAGAGTCGAATTTATGGTGAGAATAGGGTTGATACAGGACTATATTGAGGCAAAAGCGCGTTCCTGTATCTTGAGCCGTTTAGGAGATACCGAAGGTTACATTTTTAAATTTTAAGTTAATTTTAATTGAAATTTGAATTTAAATGTTCATATCTCCGCTTCTACTGGGAATTGAGAGTCGAATTTATGGTGAGAATAGGGTTGATACAGGACTATATTGAGGCAAAAGCGCGTTCCTGTATCTTGAGCCGTTTAGGAGATACCGAAGGTTACATTTTTAAATTTTAAGTTAATTTTAATTGAAATTTGAATTTAAATGTTCATATCTCCGCTTCTACTGGGAATTGAGAGTCGAATTTATGGTGAGAATAGGGTTGATACAGGACTATATTGAGGCAAAAGCGCGTTCCTGTATCTTGAGCCGTTTAGGAGATACCGAAGGTTACATTTTTAAATTTTAAGTTAATTTTAATTGAAATTTGAATTTAAATGTTCATATCTCCGCTTCTACTGGGAATTGAGAGTCGAATTTATGGTGAGAATAGGGTTGATACAGGACTATATTGAGGCAAAAGCGCGTTCCTGTATCTTGAGCCGTTTAGGAGATACCGAAGGTTACATTTTTAAATTTTAAGTTAATTTTAATTGAAATTTGAATTTAAATGTTCATATCTCCGCTTCTACTGGGAATTGAGAGTCGAATTTATGGTGAGAATAGGGTTGATACAGGACTATATTGAGGCAAAAGCGCGTTCCTGTATCTTGAGCCGTTTAGGAGATACCGAAGGTTACATTTTTAAATTTTAAGTTAATTTTAATTGAAATTTGAATTTAAATGTTCATATCTCCGCTTCTACTGGGAATTGAGAGTCGAAATTTATGGTGAGAATAGGGTTGATACAGGACTATATTGAGGCAAAAGCGCGTTCCTGTATCTTGAGCCGTTTAGGAGATACCGAAGGTTACATTTTTAAATTTTAAGTTAATTTTAATTGAAATTTGAATTTAAATGTTCATATCTCCGCTTCTACTGGGAATTGAGAGTCGAATTTATGGTGAGAATAGGGTTGATACAGGACTATATTGAGGCAAAAGCGCGTTCCTGTATCTTGAGCCGTTTAGGAGATACCGAAGGTTACATTTTTAAATTTTAAGTTAATTTTAATTGAAATTTGAATTTAAATGTTCATATCTCCGCTTCTACTGGGAATTGAGAGTCGAAATTTATGGTGAGAATAGGGTTGATACAGGACTATATTGAGGCAAAAGCGCGTTCCTGTATCTTGAGCCGTTTAGGAGATACCGAAGGTTACATTTTTAAATTTTAAGTTAATTTTAATTGAAATTTGAATTTAAATGTTCATATCTCCGCTTCTACTGGGAATTGAGAGTCGAAATTTATGGTGAGAATAGGGTTGATACAGGACTATATTGAGGCAAAAGCGCGTTCCTGTATCTTGAGCCGTTTAGGAGATACCGAAGGTTACATTTTTAAATTTTAAGTTAATTTTAATTGAAATTTGAATTTAAATGTTCATATCTCCGCTTCTACTGGGAATTGAGAGTCGAATTTATGGTGAGAATAGGGTTGATACAGGACTATATTGAGGCAAAAGCGCGTTCCTGTATCTTGAGCCGTTTAGGAGATACCGAAGGTTACATTTTTAAATTTTAAGTTAATTTTAATTGAAATTTGAATTTAAATGTTCATATCTCCGCTTCTACTGGGAATTGAGAGTCGAAATTTATGGTGAGAATAGGGTTGATACAGGACTATATTGAGGCAAAAGCGCGTTCCTGTATCTTGAGCCGTTTAGGAGATACCGAAGGTTACATTTTTAAATTTTAAGTTAATTTTAATTGAAATTTGAATTTAAATGTTCATATCTCCGCTTCTACTGGGAATTGAGAGTCGAATTTATGGTGAGAATAGGGTTGATACAGGACTATATTGAGGCAAAAGCGCGTTCCTGTATCTTGAGCCGTTTAGGAGATACCGAAGGTTACATTTTTAAATTTTAAGTTAATTTTAATTGAAATTTGAATTTAAATGTTCATATCTCCGCTTCTACTGGGAATTGAGAGTCGAATTTATGGTGAGAATAGGGTTGATACAGGACTATATTGAGGCAAAAGCGCGTTCCTGTATCTTGAGCCGTTTAGGAGATACCGAAGGTTACATTTTTAAATTTTAAGTTAATTTTAATTGAAATTTGAATTTAAATGTTCATATCTCCGCTTCTACTGGGAATTGAGAGTCGAAATTTATGGTGAGAATAGGGTTGATACAGGACTATATTGAGGCAAAAGCGCGTTCCTGTATCTTGAGCCGTTTAGGAGATACCGAAGGTTACATTTTTAAATTTTAAGTTAATTTTAATTGAAATTTGAATTTAAATGTTCATATCTCCGCTTCTACTGGGAATTGAGAGTCGAGATTTATGGTGAGAATAGGGTTGATACAGGACTATATTGAGGCAAAAGCGCGTTCCTGTATCTTGAGCCGTTTAGGAGATACCGAAGGTTACATTTTTAAATTTTAAGTTAATTTTAATTGAAATTTGAATTTAAATGTTCATATCTCCGCTTCTACTGGGAATTGAGAGTCGAAATTTATGGTGAGAATAGGGTTGATACAGGACTATATTGAGGCAAAAGCGCGTTCCTGTATCTTGAGCCGTTTAGGAGATACCGAAGGTTACATTTTTAAATTTTAAGTTAATTTTAATTGAAATTTGAATTTAAATGTTCATATCTCCGCTTCTACTGGGAATTGAGAGTCGAATTTATGGTGAGAATAGGGTTGATACAGGACTATATTGAGGCAAAAGCGCGTTCCTGTATCTTGAGCCGTTTAGGAGATACCGAAGGTTACATTTTTAAATTTTAAGTTAATTTTAATTGAAATTTGAATTTAAATGTTCATATCTCCGCTTCTACTGGGAATTGAGAGTCGAATTTATGGTGAGAATAGGGTTGATACAGGACTATATTGAGGCAAAAGCGCGTTCCTGTATCTTGAGCCGTTTAGGAGATACCGAAGGTTACATTTTTAAATTTTAAGTTAATTTTAATTGAAATTTGAATTTAAATGTTCATATCTCCGCTTCTACTGGGAATTGAGAGTCGAGATTTATGGTGAGAATAGGGTTGATACAGGACTATATTGAGGCAAAAGCGCGTTCCTGTATCTTGAGCCGTTTAGGAGATACCGAAGGTTACATTTTTAAATTTTAAGTTAATTTTAATTGAAATTTGAATTTAAATGTTCATATCTCCGCTTCTACTGGGAATTGAGAGTCGAGATTTATGGTGAGAATAGGGTTGATACAGGACTATATTGAGGCAAAAGCGCGTTCCTGTATCTTGAGCCGTTTAGGAGATACCGAAGGTTACATTTTTAAATTTTAAGTTAATTTTAATTGAAATTTGAATTTAAATGTTCATATCTCCGCTTCTACTGGGAATTGAGAGTCGAATTTATGGTGAGAATAGGGTTGATACAGGACTATATTGAGGCAAAAGCGCGTTCCTGTATCTTGAGCCGTTTAGGAGATACCGAAGGTTACATTTTTAAATTTTAAGTTAATTTTAATTGAAATTTGAATTTAAATGTTCATATCTCCGCTTCTACTGGGAATTGAGAGTCGAGATTTATGGTGAGAATAGGGTTGATACAGGACTATATTGAGGCAAAAGCGCGTTCCTGTATCTTGAGCCGTTTAGGAGATACCGAAGGTTACATTTTTAAATTTTAAGTTAATTTTAATTGAAATTTGAATTTAAATGTTCATATCTCCGCTTCTACTGGGAATTGAGAGTCGAATTTATGGTGAGAATAGGGTTGATACAGGACTATATTGAGGCAAAAGCGCGTTCCTGTATCTTGAGCCGTTTAGGAGATACCGAAGGTTACATTTTTAAATTTTAAGTTAATTTTAATTGAAATTTGAATTTAAATGTTCATATCTCCGCTTCTACTGGGAATTGAGAGTCGAAATTTATGGTGAGAATAGGGTTGATACAGGACTATATTGAGGCAAAAGCGCGTTCCTGTATCTTGAGCCGTTTAGGAGATACCGAAGGTTACATTTTTAAATTTTAAGTTAATTTTAATTGAAATTTGAATTTAAATGTTCATATCTCCGCTTCTACTGGGAATTGAGAGTCGAATTTATGGTGAGAATAGGGTTGATACAGGACTATATTGAGGCAAAAGCGCGTTCCTGTATCTTGAGCCGTTTAGGAGATACCGAAGGTTACATTTTTAAATTTTAAGTTAATTTTAATTGAAATTTGAATTTAAATGTTCATATCTCCGCTTCTACTGGGAATTGAGAGTCGAATTTATGGTGAGAATAGGGTTGATACAGGACTATATTGAGGCAAAAGCGCGTTCCTGTATCTTGAGCCGTTTAGGAGATACCGAAGGTTACATTTTTAAATTTTAAGTTAATTTTAATTGAAATTTGAATTTAAATGTTCATATCTCCGCTTCTACTGGGAATTGAGAGTCGAATTTATGGTGAGAATAGGGTTGATACAGGACTATATTGAGGCAAAAGCGCGTTCCTGTATCTTGAGCCGTTTAGGAGATACCGAAGGTTACATTTTTAAATTTTAAGTTAATTTTAATTGAAATTTGAATTTAAATGTTCATATCTCCGCTTCTACTGGGAATTGAGAGTCGAATTTATGGTGAGAATAGGGTTGATACAGGACTATATTGAGGCAAAAGCGCGTTCCTGTATCTTGAGCCGTTTAGGAGATACCGAAGGTTACATTTTTAAATTTTAAGTTAATTTTAATTGAAATTTGAATTTAAATGTTCATATCTCCGCTTCTACTGGGAATTGAGAGTCGAAATTTATGGTGAGAATAGGGTTGATACAGGACTATATTGAGGCAAAAGCGCGTTCCTGTATCTTGAGCCGTTTAGGAGATACCGAAGGTTACATTTTTAAATTTTAAGTTAATTTTAATTGAAATTTGAATTTAAATGTTCATATCTCCGCTTCTACTGGGAATTGAGAGTCGAGATTTATGGTGAGAATAGGGTTGATACAGGACTATATTGAGGCAAAAGCGCGTTCCTGTATCTTGAGCCGTTTAGGAGATACCGAAGGTTACATTTTTAAATTTTAAGTTAATTTTAATTGAAATTTGAATTTAAATGTTCATATCTCCGCTTCTACTGGGAATTGAGAGTCGAAATTTATGGTGAGAATAGGGTTGATACAGGACTATATTGAGGCAAAAGCGCGTTCCTGTATCTTGAGCCGTTTAGGAGATACCGAAGGTTACATTTTTAAATTTTAAGTTAATTTTAATTGAAATTTGAATTTAAATGTTCATATCTCCGCTTCTACTGGGAATTGAGAGTCGAGATTTATGGTGAGAATAGGGTTGATACAGGACTATATTGAGGCAAAAGCGCGTTCCTGTATCTTGAGCCGTTTAGGAGATACCGAAGGTTACATTTTTAAATTTTAAGTTAATTTTAATTGAAATTTGAATTTAAATGTTCATATCTCCGCTTCTACTGGGAATTGAGAGTCGAATTTATGGTGAGAATAGGGTTGATACAGGACTATATTGAGGCAAAAGCGCGTTCCTGTATCTTGAGCCGTTTAGGAGATACCGAAGGTTACATTTTTAAATTTTAAGTTAATTTTAATTGAAATTTGAATTTAAATGTTCATATCTCCGCTTCTACTGGGAATTGAGAGTCGAGATTTATGGTGAGAATAGGGTTGATACAGGACTATATTGAGGCAAAAGCGCGTTCCTGTATCTTGAGCCGTTTAGGAGATACCGAAGGTTACATTTTTAAATTTTAAGTTAATTTTAATTGAAATTTGAATTTAAATGTTCATATCTCCGCTTCTACTGGGAATTGAGAGTCGAATTTATGGTGAGAATAGGGTTGATACAGGACTATATTGAGGCAAAAGCGCGTTCCTGTATCTTGAGCCGTTTAGGAGATACCGAAGGTTACATTTTTAAATTTTAAGTTAATTTTAATTGAAATTTGAATTTAAATGTTCATATCTCCGCTTCTACTGGGAATTGAGAGTCGAATTTATGGTGAGAATAGGGTTGATACAGGACTATATTGAGGCAAAAGCGCGTTCCTGTATCTTGAGCCGTTTAGGAGATACCGAAGGTTACATTTTTAAATTTTAAGTTAATTTTAATTGAAATTTGAATTTAAATGTTCATATCTCCGCTTCTACTGGGAATTGAGAGTCGAAATTTATGGTGAGAATAGGGTTGATACAGGACTATATTGAGGCAAAAGCGCGTTCCTGTATCTTGAGCCGTTTAGGAGATACCGAAGGTTACATTTTTAAATTTTAAGTTAATTTTAATTGAAATTTGAATTTAAATGTTCATATCTCCGCTTCTACTGGGAATTGAGAGTCGAAATTTATGGTGAGAATAGGGTTGATACAGGACTATATTGAGGCAAAAGCGCGTTCCTGTATCTTGAGCCGTTTAGGAGATACCGAAGGTTACATTTTTAAATTTTAAGTTAATTTTAATTGAAATTTGAATTTAAATGTTCATATCTCCGCTTCTACTGGGAATTGAGAGTCGAATTTATGGTGAGAATAGGGTTGATACAGGACTATATTGAGGCAAAAGCGCGTTCCTGTATCTTGAGCCGTTTAGGAGATACCGAAGGTTACATTTTTAAATTTTAAGTTAATTTTAATTGAAATTTGAATTTAAATGTTCATATCTCCGCTTCTACTGGGAATTGAGAGTCGAATTTATGGTGAGAATAGGGTTGATACAGGACTATATTGAGGCAAAAGCGCGTTCCTGTATCTTGAGCCGTTTAGGAGATACCGAAGGTTACATTTTTAAATTTTAAGTTAATTTTAATTGAAATTTGAATTTAAATGTTCATATCTCCGCTTCTACTGGGAATTGAGAGTCGAGATTTATGGTGAGAATAGGGTTGATACAGGACTATATTGAGGCAAAAGCGCGTTCCTGTATCTTGAGCCGTTTAGGAGATACCGAAGGTTACATTTTTAAATTTTAAGTTAATTTTAATTGAAATTTGAATTTAAATGTTCATATCTCCGCTTCTACTGGGAATTGAGAGTCGAAATTTATGGTGAGAATAGGGTTGATACAGGACTATATTGAGGCAAAAGCGCGTTCCTGTATCTTGAGCCGTTTAGGAGATACCGAAGGTTACATTTTTAAATTTTAAGTTAATTTTAATTGAAATTTGAATTTAAATGTTCATATCTCCGCTTCTACTGGGAATTGAGAGTCGAGATTTATGGTGAGAATAGGGTTGATACAGGACTATATTGAGGCAAAAGCGCGTTCCTGTATCTTGAGCCGTTTAGGAGATACCGAAGGTTACATTTTTAAATTTTAAGTTAATTTTAATTGAAATTTGAATTTAAATGTTCATATCTCCGCTTCTACTGGGAATTGAGAGTCGAATTTATGGTGAGAATAGGGTTGATACAGGACTATATTGAGGCAAAAGCGCGTTCCTGTATCTTGAGCCGTTTAGGAGATACCGAAGGTTACATTTTTAAATTTTAAGTTAATTTTAATTGAAATTTGAATTTAAATGTTCATATCTCCGCTTCTACTGGGAATTGAGAGTCGAATTTATGGTGAGAATAGGGTTGATACAGGACTATATTGAGGCAAAAGCGCGTTCCTGTATCTTGAGCCGTTTAGGAGATACCGAAGGTTACATTTTTAAATTTTAAGTTAATTTTAATTGAAATTTGAATTTAAATGTTCATATCTCCGCTTCTACTGGGAATTGAGAGTCGAGATTTATGGTGAGAATAGGGTTGATACAGGACTATATTGAGGCAAAAGCGCGTTCCTGTATCTTGAGCCGTTTAGGAGATACCGAAGGTTACATTTTTAAATTTTAAGTTAATTTTAATTGAAATTTGAATTTAAATGTTCATATCTCCGCTTCTACTGGGAATTGAGAGTCGAGATTTATGGTGAGAATAGGGTTGATACAGGACTATATTGAGGCAAAAGCGCGTTCCTGTATCTTGAGCCGTTTAGGAGATACCGAAGGTTACATTTTTAAATTTTAAGTTAATTTTAATTGAAATTTGAATTTAAATGTTCATATCTCCGCTTCTACTGGGAATTGAGAGTCGAATTTATGGTGAGAATAGGGTTGATACAGGACTATATTGAGGCAAAAGCGCGTTCCTGTATCTTGAGCCGTTTAGGAGATACCGAAGGTTACATTTTTAAATTTTAAGTTAATTTTAATTGAAATTTGAATTTAAATGTTCATATCTCCGCTTCTACTGGGAATTGAGAGTCGAAATTTATGGTGAGAATAGGGTTGATACAGGACTATATTGAGGCAAAAGCGCGTTCCTGTATCTTGAGCCGTTTAGGAGATACCGAAGGTTACATTTTTAAATTTTAAGTTAATTTTAATTGAAATTTGAATTTAAATGTTCATATCTCCGCTTCTACTGGGAATTGAGAGTCGAATTTATGGTGAGAATAGGGTTGATACAGGACTATATTGAGGCAAAAGCGCGTTCCTGTATCTTGAGCCGTTTAGGAGATACCGAAGGTTACATTTTTAAATTTTAAGTTAATTTTAATTGAAATTTGAATTTAAATGTTCATATCTCCGCTTCTACTGGGAATTGAGAGTCGAATTTATGGTGAGAATAGGGTTGATACAGGACTATATTGAGGCAAAAGCGCGTTCCTGTATCTTGAGCCGTTTAGGAGATACCGAAGGTTACATTTTTAAATTTTAAGTTAATTTTAATTGAAATTTGAATTTAAATGTTCATATCTCCGCTTCTACTGGGAATTGAGAGTCGAATTTATGGTGAGAATAGGGTTGATACAGGACTATATTGAGGCAAAAGCGCGTTCCTGTATCTTGAGCCGTTTAGGAGATACCGAAGGTTACATTTTTAAATTTTAAGTTAATTTTAATTGAAATTTGAATTTAAATGTTCATATCTCCGCTTCTACTGGGAATTGAGAGTCGAATTTATGGTGAGAATAGGGTTGATACAGGACTATATTGAGGCAAAAGCGCGTTCCTGTATCTTGAGCCGTTTAGGAGATACCGAAGGTTACATTTTTAAATTTTAAGTTAATTTTAATTGAAATTTGAATTTAAATGTTCATATCTCCGCTTCTACTGGGAATTGAGAGTCGAATTTATGGTGAGAATAGGGTTGATACAGGACTATATTGAGGCAAAAGCGCGTTCCTGTATCTTGAGCCGTTTAGGAGATACCGAAGGTTACATTTTTAAATTTTAAGTTAATTTTAATTGAAATTTGAATTTAAATGTTCATATCTCCGCTTCTACTGGGAATTGAGAGTCGAATTTATGGTGAGAATAGGGTTGATACAGGACTATATTGAGGCAAAAGCGCGTTCCTGTATCTTGAGCCGTTTAGGAGATACCGAAGGTTACATTTTTAAATTTTAAGTTAATTTTAATTGAAATTTGAATTTAAATGTTCATATCTCCGCTTCTACTGGGAATTGAGAGTCGAGATTTATGGTGAGAATAGGGTTGATACAGGACTATATTGAGGCAAAAGCGCGTTCCTGTATCTTGAGCCGTTTAGGAGATACCGAAGGTTACATTTTTAAATTTTAAGTTAATTTTAATTGAAATTTGAATTTAAATGTTCATATCTCCGCTTCTACTGGGAATTGAGAGTCGAATTTATGGTGAGAATAGGGTTGATACAGGACTATATTGAGGCAAAAGCGCGTTCCTGTATCTTGAGCCGTTTAGGAGATACCGAAGGTTACATTTTTAAATTTTAAGTTAATTTTAATTGAAATTTGAATTTAAATGTTCATATCTCCGCTTCTACTGGGAATTGAGAGTCGAATTTATGGTGAGAATAGGGTTGATACAGGACTATATTGAGGCAAAAGCGCGTTCCTGTATCTTGAGCCGTTTAGGAGATACCGAAGGTTACATTTTTAAATTTTAAGTTAATTTTAATTGAAATTTGAATTTAAATGTTCATATCTCCGCTTCTACTGGGAATTGAGAGTCGAATTTATGGTGAGAATAGGGTTGATACAGGACTATATTGAGGCAAAAGCGCGTTCCTGTATCTTGAGCCGTTTAGGAGATACCGAAGGTTACATTTTTAAATTTTAAGTTAATTTTAATTGAAATTTGAATTTAAATGTTCATATCTCCGCTTCTACTGGGAATTGAGAGTCGAATTTATGGTGAGAATAGGGTTGATACAGGACTATATTGAGGCAAAAGCGCGTTCCTGTATCTTGAGCCGTTTAGGAGATACCGAAGGTTACATTTTTAAATTTTAAGTTAATTTTAATTGAAATTTGAATTTAAATGTTCATATCTCCGCTTCTACTGGGAATTGAGAGTCGAATTTATGGTGAGAATAGGGTTGATACAGGACTATATTGAGGCAAAAGCGCGTTCCTGTATCTTGAGCCGTTTAGGAGATACCGAAGGTTACATTTTTAAATTTTAAGTTAATTTTAATTGAAATTTGAATTTAAATGTTCATATCTCCGCTTCTACTGGGAATTGAGAGTCGAATTTATGGTGAGAATAGGGTTGATACAGGACTATATTGAGGCAAAAGCGCGTTCCTGTATCTTGAGCCGTTTAGGAGATACCGAAGGTTACATTTTTAAATTTTAAGTTAATTTTAATTGAAATTTGAATTTAAATGTTCATATCTCCGCTTCTACTGGGAATTGAGAGTCGAGATTTATGGTGAGAATAGGGTTGATACAGGACTATATTGAGGCAAAAGCGCGTTCCTGTATCTTGAGCCGTTTAGGAGATACCGAAGGTTACATTTTTAAATTTTAAGTTAATTTTAATTGAAATTTGAATTTAAATGTTCATATCTCCGCTTCTACTGGGAATTGAGAGTCGAGATTTATGGTGAGAATAGGGTTGATACAGGACTATATTGAGGCAAAAGCGCGTTCCTGTATCTTGAGCCGTTTAGGAGATACCGAAGGTTACATTTTTAAATTTTAAGTTAATTTTAATTGAAATTTGAATTTAAATGTTCATATCTCCGCTTCTACTGGGAATTGAGAGTCGAGATTTATGGTGAGAATAGGGTTGATACAGGACTATATTGAGGCAAAAGCGCGTTCCTGTATCTTGAGCCGTTTAGGAGATACCGAAGGTTACATTTTTAAATTTTAAGTTAATTTTAATTGAAATTTGAATTTAAATGTTCATATCTCCGCTTCTACTGGGAATTGAGAGTCGAGATTTATGGTGAGAATAGGGTTGATACAGGACTATATTGAGGCAAAAGCGCGTTCCTGTATCTTGAGCCGTTTAGGAGATACCGAAGGTTACATTTTTAAATTTTAAGTTAATTTTAATTGAAATTTGAATTTAAATGTTCATATCTCCGCTTCTACTGGGAATTGAGAGTCGAGATTTATGGTGAGAATAGGGTTGATACAGGACTATATTGAGGCAAAAGCGCGTTCCTGTATCTTGAGCCGTTTAGGAGATACCGAAGGTTACATTTTTAAATTTTAAGTTAATTTTAATTGAAATTTGAATTTAAATGTTCATATCTCCGCTTCTACTGGGAATTGAGAGTCGAGATTTATGGTGAGAATAGGGTTGATACAGGACTATATTGAGGCAAAAGCGCGTTCCTGTATCTTGAGCCGTTTAGGAGATACCGAAGGTTACATTTTTAAATTTTAAGTTAATTTTAATTGAAATTTGAATTTAAATGTTCATATCTCCGCTTCTACTGGGAATTGAGAGTCGAGATTTATGGTGAGAATAGGGTTGATACAGGACTATATTGAGGCAAAAGCGCGTTCCTGTATCTTGAGCCGTTTAGGAGATACCGAAGGTTACATTTTTAAATTTTAAGTTAATTTTAATTGAAATTTGAATTTAAATGTTCATATCTCCGCTTCTACTGGGAATTGAGAGTCGAATTTATGGTGAGAATAGGGTTGATACAGGACTATATTGAGGCAAAAGCGCGTTCCTGTATCTTGAGCCGTTTAGGAGATACCGAAGGTTACATTTTTAAATTTTAAGTTAATTTTAATTGAAATTTGAATTTAAATGTTCATATCTCCGCTTCTACTGGGAATTGAGAGTCGAGATTTATGGTGAGAATAGGGTTGATACAGGACTATATTGAGGCAAAAGCGCGTTCCTGTATCTTGAGCCGTTTAGGAGATACCGAAGGTTACATTTTTAAATTTTAAGTTAATTTTAATTGAAATTTGAATTTAAATGTTCATATCTCCGCTTCTACTGGGAATTGAGAGTCGAGATTTATGGTGAGAATAGGGTTGATACAGGACTATATTGAGGCAAAAGCGCGTTCCTGTATCTTGAGCCGTTTAGGAGATACCGAAGGTTACATTTTTAAATTTTAAGTTAATTTTAATTGAAATTTGAATTTAAATGTTCATATCTCCGCTTCTACTGGGAATTGAGAGTCGAGATTTATGGTGAGAATAGGGTTGATACAGGACTATATTGAGGCAAAAGCGCGTTCCTGTATCTTGAGCCGTTTAGGAGATACCGAAGGTTACATTTTTAAATTTTAAGTTAATTTTAATTGAAATTTGAATTTAAATGTTCATATCTCCGCTTCTACTGGGAATTGAGAGTCGAGATTTATGGTGAGAATAGGGTTGATACAGGACTATATTGAGGCAAAAGCGCGTTCCTGTATCTTGAGCCGTTTAGGAGATACCGAAGGTTACATTTTTAAATTTTAAGTTAATTTTAATTGAAATTTGAATTTAAATGTTCATATCTCCGCTTCTACTGGGAATTGAGAGTCGAGATTTATGGTGAGAATAGGGTTGATACAGGACTATATTGAGGCAAAAGCGCGTTCCTGTATCTTGAGCCGTTTAGGAGATACCGAAGGTTACATTTTTAAATTTTAAGTTAATTTTAATTGAAATTTGAATTTAAATGTTCATATCTCCGCTTCTACTGGGAATTGAGAGTCGAGATTTATGGTGAGAATAGGGTTGATACAGGACTATATTGAGGCAAAAGCGCGTTCCTGTATCTTGAGCCGTTTAGGAGATACCGAAGGTTACATTTTTAAATTTTAAGTTAATTTTAATTGAAATTTGAATTTAAATGTTCATATCTCCGCTTCTACTGGGAATTGAGAGTCGAGATTTATGGTGAGAATAGGGTTGATACAGGACTATATTGAGGCAAAAGCGCGTTCCTGTATCTTGAGCCGTTTAGGAGATACCGAAGGTTACATTTTTAAATTTTAAGTTAATTTTAATTGAAATTTGAATTTAAATGTTCATATCTCCGCTTCTACTGGGAATTGAGAGTCGAATTTATGGTGAGAATAGGGTTGATACAGGACTATATTGAGGCAAAAGCGCGTTCCTGTATCTTGAGCCGTTTAGGAGATACCGAAGGTTACATTTTTAAATTTTAAGTTAATTTTAATTGAAATTTGAATTTAAATGTTCATATCTCCGCTTCTACTGGGAATTGAGAGTCGAGATTTATGGTGAGAATAGGGTTGATACAGGACTATATTGAGGCAAAAGCGCGTTCCTGTATCTTGAGCCGTTTAGGAGATACCGAAGGTTACATTTTTAAATTTTAAGTTAATTTTAATTGAAATTTGAATTTAAATGTTCATATCTCCGCTTCTACTGGGAATTGAGAGTCGAGATTTATGGTGAGAATAGGGTTGATACAGGACTATATTGAGGCAAAAGCGCGTTCCTGTATCTTGAGCCGTTTAGGAGATACCGAAGGTTACATTTTTAAATTTTAAGTTAATTTTAATTGAAATTTGAATTTAAATGTTCATATCTCCGCTTCTACTGGGAATTGAGAGTCGAGATTTATGGTGAGAATAGGGTTGATACAGGACTATATTGAGGCAAAAGCGCGTTCCTGTATCTTGAGCCGTTTAGGAGATACCGAAGGTTACATTTTTAAATTTTAAGTTAATTTTAATTGAAATTTGAATTTAAATGTTCATATCTCCGCTTCTACTGGGAATTGAGAGTCGAATTTATGGTGAGAATAGGGTTGATACAGGACTATATTGAGGCAAAAGCGCGTTCCTGTATCTTGAGCCGTTTAGGAGATACCGAAGGTTACATTTTTAAATTTTAAGTTAATTTTAATTGAAATTTGAATTTAAATGTTCATATCTCCGCTTCTACTGGGAATTGAGAGTCGAGATTTATGGTGAGAATAGGGTTGATACAGGACTATATTGAGGCAAAAGCGCGTTCCTGTATCTTGAGCCGTTTAGGAGATACCGAAGGTTACATTTTTAAATTTTAAGTTAATTTTAATTGAAATTTGAATTTAAATGTTCATATCTCCGCTTCTACTGGGAATTGAGAGTCGAGATTTATGGTGAGAATAGGGTTGATACAGGACTATATTGAGGCAAAAGCGCGTTCCTGTATCTTGAGCCGTTTAGGAGATACCGAAGGTTACATTTTTAAATTTTAAGTTAATTTTAATTGAAATTTGAATTTAAATGTTCATATCTCCGCTTCTACTGGGAATTGAGAGTCGAGATTTATGGTGAGAATAGGGTTGATACAGGACTATATTGAGGCAAAAGCGCGTTCCTGTATCTTGAGCCGTTTAGGAGATACCGAAGGTTACATTTTTAAATTTTAAGTTAATTTTAATTGAAATTTGAATTTAAATGTTCATATCTCCGCTTCTACTGGGAATTGAGAGTCGAGATTTATGGTGAGAATAGGGTTGATACAGGACTATATTGAGGCAAAAGCGCGTTCCTGTATCTTGAGCCGTTTAGGAGATACCGAAGGTTACATTTTTAAATTTTAAGTTAATTTTAATTGAAATTTGAATTTAAATGTTCATATCTCCGCTTCTACTGGGAATTGAGAGTCGAGATTTATGGTGAGAATAGGGTTGATACAGGACTATATTGAGGCAAAAGCGCGTTCCTGTATCTTGAGCCGTTTAGGAGATACCGAAGGTTACATTTTTAAATTTTAAGTTAATTTTAATTGAAATTTGAATTTAAATGTTCATATCTCCGCTTCTACTGGGAATTGAGAGTCGAATTTATGGTGAGAATAGGGTTGATACAGGACTATATTGAGGCAAAAGCGCGTTCCTGTATCTTGAGCCGTTTAGGAGATACCGAAGGTTACATTTTTAAATTTTAAGTTAATTTTAATTGAAATTTGAATTTAAATGTTCATATCTCCGCTTCTACTGGGAATTGAGAGTCGAGATTTATGGTGAGAATAGGGTTGATACAGGACTATATTGAGGCAAAAGCGCGTTCCTGTATCTTGAGCCGTTTAGGAGATACCGAAGGTTACATTTTTAAATTTTAAGTTAATTTTAATTGAAATTTGAATTTAAATGTTCATATCTCCGCTTCTACTGGGAATTGAGAGTCGAGATTTATGGTGAGAATAGGGTTGATACAGGACTATATTGAGGCAAAAGCGCGTTCCTGTATCTTGAGCCGTTTAGGAGATACCGAAGGTTACATTTTTAAATTTTAAGTTAATTTTAATTGAAATTTGAATTTAAATGTTCATATCTCCGCTTCTACTGGGAATTGAGAGTCGAGATTTATGGTGAGAATAGGGTTGATACAGGACTATATTGAGGCAAAAGCGCGTTCCTGTATCTTGAGCCGTTTAGGAGATACCGAAGGTTACATTTTTAAATTTTAAGTTAATTTTAATTGAAATTTGAATTTAAATGTTCATATCTCCGCTTCTACTGGGAATTGAGAGTCGAGATTTATGGTGAGAATAGGGTTGATACAGGACTATATTGAGGCAAAAGCGCGTTCCTGTATCTTGAGCCGTTTAGGAGATACCGAAGGTTACATTTTTAAATTTTAAGTTAATTTTAATTGAAATTTGAATTTAAATGTTCATATCTCCGCTTCTACTGGGAATTGAGAGTCGAGATTTATGGTGAGAATAGGGTTGATACAGGACTATATTGAGGCAAAAGCGCGTTCCTGTATCTTGAGCCGTTTAGGAGATACCGAAGGTTACATTTTTAAATTTTAAGTTAATTTTAATTGAAATTTGAATTTAAATGTTCATATCTCCGCTTCTACTGGGAATTGAGAGTCGAGATTTATGGTGAGAATAGGGTTGATACAGGACTATATTGAGGCAAAAGCGCGTTCCTGTATCTTGAGCCGTTTAGGAGATACCGAAGGTTACATTTTTAAATTTTAAGTTAATTTTAATTGAAATTTGAATTTAAATGTTCATATCTCCGCTTCTACTGGGAATTGAGAGTCGAGATTTATGGTGAGAATAGGGTTGATACAGGACTATATTGAGGCAAAAGCGCGTTCCTGTATCTTGAGCCGTTTAGGAGATACCGAAGGTTACATTTTTAAATTTTAAGTTAATTTTAATTGAAATTTGAATTTAAATGTTCATATCTCCGCTTCTACTGGGAATTGAGAGTCGAATTTATGGTGAGAATAGGGTTGATACAGGACTATATTGAGGCAAAAGCGCGTTCCTGTATCTTGAGCCGTTTAGGAGATACCGAAGGTTACATTTTTAAATTTTAAGTTAATTTTAATTGAAATTTGAATTTAAATGTTCATATCTCCGCTTCTACTGGGAATTGAGAGTCGAGATTTATGGTGAGAATAGGGTTGATACAGGACTATATTGAGGCAAAAGCGCGTTCCTGTATCTTGAGCCGTTTAGGAGATACCGAAGGTTACATTTTTAAATTTTAAGTTAATTTTAATTGAAATTTGAATTTAAATGTTCATATCTCCGCTTCTACTGGGAATTGAGAGTCGAGATTTATGGTGAGAATAGGGTTGATACAGGACTATATTGAGGCAAAAGCGCGTTCCTGTATCTTGAGCCGTTTAGGAGATACCGAAGGTTACATTTTTAAATTTTAAGTTAATTTTAATTGAAATTTGAATTTAAATGTTCATATCTCCGCTTCTACTGGGAATTGAGAGTCGAGATTTATGGTGAGAATAGGGTTGATACAGGACTATATTGAGGCAAAAGCGCGTTCCTGTATCTTGAGCCGTTTAGGAGATACCGAAGGTTACATTTTTAAATTTTAAGTTAATTTTAATTGAAATTTGAATTTAAATGTTCATATCTCCGCTTCTACTGGGAATTGAGAGTCGAATTTATGGTGAGAATAGGGTTGATACAGGACTATATTGAGGCAAAAGCGCGTTCCTGTATCTTGAGCCGTTTAGGAGATACCGAAGGTTACATTTTTAAATTTTAAGTTAATTTTAATTGAAATTTGAATTTAAATGTTCATATCTCCGCTTCTACTGGGAATTGAGAGTCGAGATTTATGGTGAGAATAGGGTTGATACAGGACTATATTGAGGCAAAAGCGCGTTCCTGTATCTTGAGCCGTTTAGGAGATACCGAAGGTTACATTTTTAAATTTTAAGTTAATTTTAATTGAAATTTGAATTTAAATGTTCATATCTCCGCTTCTACTGGGAATTGAGAGTCGAGATTTATGGTGAGAATAGGGTTGATACAGGACTATATTGAGGCAAAAGCGCGTTCCTGTATCTTGAGCCGTTTAGGAGATACCGAAGGTTACATTTTTAAATTTTAAGTTAATTTTAATTGAAATTTGAATTTAAATGTTCATATCTCCGCTTCTACTGGGAATTGAGAGTCGAGATTTATGGTGAGAATAGGGTTGATACAGGACTATATTGAGGCAAAAGCGCGTTCCTGTATCTTGAGCCGTTTAGGAGATACCGAAGGTTACATTTTTAAATTTTAAGTTAATTTTAATTGAAATTTGAATTTAAATGTTCATATCTCCGCTTCTACTGGGAATTGAGAGTCGAATTTATGGTGAGAATAGGGTTGATACAGGACTATATTGAGGCAAAAGCGCGTTCCTGTATCTTGAGCCGTTTAGGAGATACCGAAGGTTACATTTTTAAATTTTAAGTTAATTTTAATTGAAATTTGAATTTAAATGTTCATATCTCCGCTTCTACTGGGAATTGAGAGTCGAGATTTATGGTGAGAATAGGGTTGATACAGGACTATATTGAGGCAAAAGCGCGTTCCTGTATCTTGAGCCGTTTAGGAGATACCGAAGGTTACATTTTTAAATTTTAAGTTAATTTTAATTGAAATTTGAATTTAAATGTTCATATCTCCGCTTCTACTGGGAATTGAGAGTCGAATTTATGGTGAGAATAGGGTTGATACAGGACTATATTGAGGCAAAAGCGCGTTCCTGTATCTTGAGCCGTTTAGGAGATACCGAAGGTTACATTTTTAAATTTTAAGTTAATTTTAATTGAAATTTGAATTTAAATGTTCATATCTCCGCTTCTACTGGGAATTGAGAGTCGAGATTTATGGTGAGAATAGGGTTGATACAGGACTATATTGAGGCAAAAGCGCGTTCCTGTATCTTGAGCCGTTTAGGAGATACCGAAGGTTACATTTTTAAATTTTAAGTTAATTTTAATTGAAATTTGAATTTAAATGTTCATATCTCCGCTTCTACTGGGAATTGAGAGTCGAAATTTATGGTGAGAATAGGGTTGATACAGGACTATATTGAGGCAAAAGGCGCGTTTCCTGTATCTTGAGCCCTTTAGGGAGATACGAAGGTTTTTACATTTTTAATTTTTAAGTTAATTTTAAATAT